>NC_016131.3:3887500-3920000 GCF_000005505.3 Brachypodium distachyon | reverse complement strand
TAAAGGTAAAGTAAAAAAAATCTGCTTTATGTATCCTTAAATGGCATAAATGGGGGTAAATGGGGGTTCTGATGTCTCATCGAAATTGTTTGTTACGTCAGAATCAGAAGAAACTAATTCTGTATGGAGAAAGAAAAAATCTCTCATTTTCGACGCGATTTTTTTTTTAATTTCGAAATAAAGATTCTTGTCTTGTGGGGAACGATGCACAAATTTTTGGAATCCAGTACCAACAGGTATAATTCCCCCCAGAACTACGTTTTCTTTCAGGCCTTTCAACCAATCAATACGACCTCGTAGGGCAGCTTTTGCTAAAACCCGAGCAGTTTCTTGAAAACTTGCTTCAGATATGAAACTTTGGGTATTAAGGGAAGCTCTTGTTATTCCCAATAAAATTGCTCGATAATAGATCGATTCATCCAAAGCTCGTCCTGCTCGTTCCGCTCGTAATAGTCCAATTAATTCCCCAGGTGAAAAAACATTAGACATTCCATCTTCGGAAACCCGCACTTTTGATGTTACTTGGCGTATAATAATCTCTATATGTCTATTATGGATCTGTACCCCTTGGGATCGATATTTCTTGCGCATACCAATTGAAGTATTTTGAGTATCCATTGTATTTTTTGGAACTGAATAGAATGAAGAAGAATTGGAAGAAGAAAAGTTTTCTCAACATGGGGAGGAAGTCCCTCCGAAATTTGATTTGTTATTGTATTGTAAGGGGCTTTTTTAGTATTTATCTAAAGGAAGGAACAAACGAGGATAAGATAAAATTGCTTTAAATTTATTTTGCCCAAGTGGGATATATGGCATACTATTCTTTCCATTTTCATCTTTTTTTCTATTCCACTCCATCTAGATATAAGAAAGAACCCAATGCAATGAAATTCCACTAATATACAATACAAAAAAGAAGAATAAATACAGGGTCTCAAACCTTGCTATAGAGTTTTTGCTTCAAAGAAAAAAATATCATCATAGAGTCAGCGAATGAAGCGGATTCATTAACAACTCAATTTATAGATCAAAAATGAAAAAAAAGAAAGCATTGCCTTCTTTACTATATCTTGTATTTATCGTACTTTTGCCCTGGGGGGCCTCTTTCTCAGTTAACAAATGTCTGGAACTTTGGATTAAGAATTGGTGGAATACCAGACAATCTGAAACTCTCTTAACTGATATTCAAGAGAAAAGGATTCTAGAAAGATTCATAGAATTAGAAGAACTTTCTCTCTTGGACGAGATGATAAAAGAGAAACCAAAGACACATGTACAAAAACCTCCTATAGGAATACACAAGGAAATAATACAATTGGTCAAAATAGATAATGAAGATCATCTCCATATCATTTTGCATTTCTCGACAAATATAATCTGTTTGGCTATTCTAAGTAGTTCTTTTTTTTTTGGTAAAGAGGAACTTGTCATTTGGAATTCTTGGGTTCAGGAATTCTTCCATAACTTAAATGACTCAATAAAAGCTTTTTTTATCCTTTTGGTTACTGATTTTTTTGTTGGATTTCACTCCACCCGGGGTTGGGAACTAGTAATTCGTTGGGTCTACAACGATCTTGGATGGGCTCCTAACGAGCTAATTTTTACTATTTTTGTTTGTAGTTTTCCAGTAATTTTAGATACATGTTTGAAATTTTGGGTCTTTTTTTGTTTAAACCGTCTATCCCCTTCGCTTGTAGTCATTTATCATTCAATTAGTGAAGCATAAATTCATTTGATCTCCTGATATTAATCAAATTAGCATCTTTCTTTCTTTAGAAAAAGGCCCCTTTCCATTTTAGCAAAATTCTTTCTAGTTCTACCTGCTTAAAGGTATTCATCATTCCGGTACAACTGTTGCAGTAGAATGACAATAGACTCGTGTATAGGGAACTAGATTAGCTTAGCTACCTATCTAATTTCTTGTAGAAATTCTGGGATTTGCGATTGGACATGGAAAATAGAAATACTTTTTCTTGGGTAAAGGAACAGATGACTCAATCGATTTTTGTATCGATCATGATATACGTAATAACTCGGACATCTATTTCAAATGCATATCCCATTTTTGTGCAGCAGGGTTATGAAAACCCACGAGAAGCAACTGGACGAATTGTATGCGCCAATTGCCATTTAGCTAGCAAGCCCGTGGATATTGAAGTTCCCCAAGCTGTGCTTCCCGATACTGTATTTGAAGCAGTTCTCCGAATTCCTTATGATATGCAACTGAAACAAGTTCTTGCTAATGGGAAAAAGGGAGGGTTAAATGTGGGTGCTGTTCTTATTTTGCCCGAGGGATTCGAATTAGCGCCGCCCGACCGTATTTCCCCTGAGTTGAAAGAAAAGATAGGAAAATCTCTCTTTTCAGAGTTATCGTCCCGATAAAAAAAATATTCTTGTGATAGGCCCTGTTCCCGGTAAGAAATATAGTGAAATTGTCTTTCCCATTCTTTCCCCTGATCCTGCTACGAAGAAAGATGCTCATTTCTTAAAATATCCCATATATGTACGGGGAAACCGAGGAAGAGGGCAGATCTATCCTGATGGTAGCAAGAGTAACAATACGGTCTATAATGCTACGTCAACAGGTATAGTAAAAAAAATACAACGTAAAGAAAAAGGGGGGGGGGGGGGTATGAAATATCCATAGTGGATGCATCGGATGGACGCCAATTGATTGATATTATACCTCCCGGGCCAGAACTTCTTGTTTCAGAGGGGGAATCCATCAAGCTTGATCAACCATTAACAAGTAATCCCAATGTGGGAGGATTTGGTCAGGGGGATGCAGAAATAGTGCTTCAGGATCCATTACGCGTCCAAGGCCTTTTGTTCTTCTTCGCATCCGTTATTTTGGCACAAGTTTTTTTGGTTCTCAAAAAGAAACAGTTTGAAAAGGTTCAATTGTACGAAATGAATTTCTAGGTCCCGGGATTTCTTACCATCAACTTGGTAAAAAGCCGGGATTTATTGGCAATTGTTAGAATTATCTATGATCTATTTTGGAAATCCTTTTTTTGTTTAGACTTTTTTTTGTTTGCGAGATGTCTGGAATTCCTTATTTCTATCTCATGCAAAAGAAGAGAATCCAAGGCAAAGGCGAGAACAATAAAAGGATTTCTTCCTTTTCGAAGGGATTGCTGGTCTTGTTAATCGTCTATTCGGCACAAGAAAAAGACAAAAAGGCCTTTTTCTTGTGCCGATTCTTCTTTTCTTGTCTCGAAATAAGAATCCTTTTTCTTTCTATTCGTCAAAGGTAACAATTTCTTCTTTATTCGGGTCTGTCTCTTGGCCCTCTTTTGCTTAGGTTCAGGGGAGGTAGTGCACAAACAGAGGGGAAGGGAATATGGCGGGGGACAAATTTATTGTGATTGTGAGCAAATCGAATTGCTTGACTTGTTCGATTAAGTTCAATTTAGAACTTACAGAAATTTTGCAAAAAAAACGTAAACTTTTCCGTTGAAGGGTGGTTTTTTTTAGGCTAGTTGAGTAGTTTTGATTAAGGTTTTATTAGTTTATTACTCTAAGCTAAATCAATGATTTCCAGGAGACTCCCTTCGTGGAATAAAATATTGTATTGGATCCTCGATTGATCTCTTTTTCTTATTGCTTCATAAGAGTGAATCGAATAGATTAAAGTCGCGTTATAAGAGTAAGAATTCCGCGGGTCCTTTCTGCTCTAATCAGATAAAAAAAAGGGGGGGTAAGGACCCGCTAAGCTCCTACTTTTTCATGTTTCCAATCCGATCCCTCCGATTACTATAGAGATGAACCCAATCCAGAATATGAACCATAAAAGAGAAATTCTTAAACCAATCACAGGAATACCAGTTACCGTACCTATCAGCCAAAGAGAAATTCTTCCAGTAGTATCGGCCATTTCCCCTACTTTCCTCCACATTTTATCAAGTGGTCATGCTAGAGACAAAAACAGTCATGGATAGTTATGTTATAAGGATGGTATCCTTCCAAATGGGATAAGAGAGTTCTTACTACTCTCTTCTTTTCTCTCAATTGAAGAAGTAATTGGAAAACAAAACAGCAAGTACAAAAATGAGTAATAAACCCCAGTATAGGCTGGTACGATTCAATTCAACATTTTGTTCATTCGGGTTTGATTGTGTCATAGTTCTATAGTTGGAATTTAGTTTATCGTTGGATGAACTGCATTGCTGATATTGATCCCAAGAAAAAAACAGTAGGTACAGCTAGTCCGTGAATAGCCAGCCATCGCACTGTAAAAATAGGATAGGTTCGATCTATGGTCATTGAGGGTCTCCTAAAAAGATCTACTAAATTCATCGAGTTGTTCTAAAGAATCAAAACGGTCGGTTATTAAAGGAATTCCTTGTCGGCTTTCCGTGAAATACTCGTTTGGCCGAGGACTTCCAAACACGTCATAAGCTAAACCCGTACTGACAAATAACCAACCCGCAATGAATAGGGAAGGTATAGTAATGCTATGAATAACCCAGTATCGAATACTGGTAATAATATTAGCAAAAGAACGTTCTCCCGTGCTTCCAGACATGCCGAGCGCCCCAAATTTTTGTACATTCAAAAAAGGAATTGATTCCGTAAAAGATGGGATCAACCAATAAATAAAAAATTACTGGTATTTCATCCTTGTGAGATTGTCAATTTTGTACCAAAGGTGTATTTGAGTATACCGAATTAGTATAGCTATCCTTCCTATGGCACAGCAATTCAGTTTTGCTTGGTTCCAAAACATAATTCCTTTTTTATCTTCTTTGTTCTTTGTCTATAGGTAAGCTATATGTTGTTCAAGGCATCAATAGAAAACCCACTTTTTTGGAGTCCTACTTATTTTCATTGGCTTCGGAATAGTAGAAGAATTCGGAATAGCGGCCAAAATCTTGGGAAAATAGAAGTTGAAGTTAATGATCAATAGCTTTGGATAAAGAATTTAGGAAAGATATTCTCATAGTTACACAATACAAGGACAAGTATATGTGAAACCTATCCTTTTTTGGTGAAAAGTTTTCTTCGAATCCAATCTTTCCTTTTAAAAAATTTATAAATAATTTAATTGTTTACATAATATCTAATAAATAGAAAATCGAATAGTGGATAATCTGTTATGAAAGAAAGAAAACATTATTTGAAGAATCAAGATTTGTGATTAATCCTTGTCTTGTTTGTTGGATTAGGTCTAACTTTCTTGACTAAATTGCGAGCGTGGAACTTTACGAGATGAAATAGGGAAAGACAGAAGATAGAACTTCAAAGGATAATTGAAGCGACTCGTTTTCGAAAAAGGAATAAAAATAAAGTAAATTCCAGGAAGAGGTTTCTTTTTTTAAGGGCCCTTCAGGGGATAGTGGAATGCTTTTTTTCTCCTCTTATTCCATATGGAATACAATCAGTTAAAATAAGAAAGAATAGGGGGAAATTCCCCCTTTCACTCAAAAAAGAGGGTTAAATCCTAAAGAAATAATCCGAAATAGGAAGACGTTTTTTTTTCAAATTCAATTGTTTATTTCTCTCTTATTCCAAAATTCCCCTGAAAATCCAATTGAATTTTTCAATGGGGTTAGATGATGTTGTTTTTAATATTATTACTTTACTCAATGGAAAAATTCCACAACAAATCTCTTGATTCGGAATTAGTGACTCATGTATCATCTGATGAATCCACTTTCTTTTACACTTCTATATCTCACTCTATCTTGTTTTTTAGTATTATCTAAAATAACTGATAAATTATGAATTTTCCATAACTTAGGTAAGTGCTTTACCAACATATGTAGTATAGTAAAAAAATAAATGGAATTTAACCCTTTCATGCTTACTATAACTAGTTATTTCGGTTTTCTATTGGCTGCTTTAACTATAACCCCAGCTTTATTTATTGGTTTGAACAAGATACGTCTTATTTGAATTGACTGAATAAGTCAGAAAATAAAAATATTTCTTTTGGATTCCGGGTATTCTACGACTCTTTTCCCCACTAATTACGAATTCTTTTCTTGGTCATTGAGATTCGTGGATAATTTATAGTACTATTTAGGGATAGATCGTATCTATTTTTTTATCCCCTCGAACAAATCGAAATGATTGAAGTTTTTCTATTTGGAATCGTCTTAGGCCTAATTCCTATTACTTTAGCGGGATTATTCGTGACTGCGTATTTGCAATACAGGCGTGGGCATCAGTTGGATCTTTGATTGAGTAATATTTTTTTTTGATTGACCTCCTCCTTGGTCTGGAGGAGGTCAAATTGGAGTTGCAATTCAACTTTCTTTTGTTAAGTTACTTTACTCTGGTTCGACATAAGATAGATGGAATCACGCTCTGTAGGATTTGAACCTACGACATCGGGTTTTGGAGACCCGCGTTCTACCGAACTGAACTAAGAGCGCTGTCATTCATTCAAAAAGAAAACTCTTTTCTACTCCTAACGTATCTCACGTACGTATAGTCTGCACAAATTCAAGTTATACCCACTTTACCTTTAATCAATCTCTTCGCTACTGCCCATAAAGAAGAAATAAGTAATAGGTAGGGATGACAGGATTTGAACCTGTGACATTTTGTACCCAAAACAAACGCGCTACCAAGCTGCGCTACATCCCTTTTCCAAATTGTTGTACAATGCCATTGTACACAATTCCTGTCTTCTTTTCGATATCGTAATTTTCTTCTTCTTTCTCTATCTATATAGAACCCTCCCGTCATTTCTTCTTTTTGGTCTCATCTCATATAATCAAGGAATGATATACATTTAAAATCCAATCGAATTTCGCCTATAAAAGAAAGATTACTATGGTAATGTGTAGGAAGAAGGGTGTCATCTTTTTCTTTTTTAGGGATAGGGAAATTTCGTCTATATGGTTCATTTTATATATAGCATAACGTTCTTGGGCAAGAGTTTCTGATCATATACGTATTCCAATAAGGAAGGAGGATTTTCAATGCGGAATATAAAAACATATCTCTCTGTAGCACCTGTGCTAAGTACTCTATGGTTTGCTGCTTTAGCAGGTTTATTGATAGAAATTAATCGTTTATTCCCAGATGCTTTGTCATTCCCTTTTTTTTAATTCTAGTTATTGCTATGCGAGAAATCGAATTCTTCATGACATGAAGAAATTTTTACCCTTTTCAATCTTTTTTTAGTATCGGAAGGAAAAAGAACGAAATGCTGGATTGGGCTGAACCTCAGAGTCATGAAATTTTTTGGTAAATCCCATTTTGGAAAACGGAAATTCAATTAAAAGCGATATCCAAAGAAATCAGAGCATAGAAAAAGGCCCGGCTGACTAATTAAATGAAAGGATTTCGAAACAAAATCTTTGCTAATTCGACAAGGATTGTATTCTTTAATTATTTCTCTATTTTTTATTACTTAATTTAAGAATTTCAAAAAAATTATATTCTAATGGATTTTATTCTTCTTCTTCGGAAGCGCTTTATGAGGCTTCTCGTAATTTGATTGATTTATTTCTTCCTTTTCTACACGCAGAGGAAGAGGGAACTGGTTTCGATGAAAATAAAAACAGGTTTACTCCACCCCTTTTTACTTTTCAAAAAAGATTGACTAATCGAAAGAAAAACAAAAAAGCAATTCCATTGAATTTTATTTTTATTGATCAATTAGAATTGCCTTCTAGAACGTATAATTATCTCAAAAGGGCCAATATACATACACTATTGGACCTTTTGAGTAAGACTGAAGAAGATCTTATGAAAATTGACAGTTTTCGTATGGAAGTTTTGGAACGAGTTGAGCGAGTAGGTTTTATTAGCGGAGAAGAAGCCAAATTGGTAACATGGGTCCTGATAAGCCCCAATTTACACGGATTCTTATTCGAACTTTCCATTTTGTCGAGTCATTACACGGATTCCATAAATGATTATCAAGTGGTTCTTATTCGAAGAACCCTTGCCTTTTGTTTAGCTTGAGACTCAATCATCGTGGCTCTAGTATGAATCTAAGGTTTAAATTGAATTGATTCATAGGATCGCAACAAGATAATTTCTATCAGAAAACTACTAGAATTTTGGCTTTCTTTATTTACTAGTAAATAAAGAGTAAATCCGCATTACACACAAAAAATAAAATCAAAAATAGGGAAGAGAAAAGTCAAGAGGCCTCTAATGACCAATATAAGGGAAAGGAAGAAAGACAGATGAGCCAACTTGAGATTTTTTGGCATTAGCATTACAAAGAGGATATTCCGGATTTTTCTTATTTCATATCTTCAAGGCAAATCGACCCAATCCAGTGGCTGATGAAGTTTTGAACCTTTTTTTCTAATATTCGTTGAAAATTTGTGTGTTTCTGCTTGAGCCGTACGAGATGAAATTTTCATATACGGTTCTTAGAGGGGGACTTAGGTTAGTTACCTATTTCAATAAAGTATATGATTGGTTTGAGGAACGTCTTGAGATTCAGGCAATTGCAGATGATATAACTAGTAAATATGTTCCTCCTCATGTCAACATATTTTATTGTTTAGGGGGAATTACACTTACTTGCTTTCTAGTACAAGTCGCTACCGGTTTTGCTATGACTTTTTACTATCGCACAACTGTTACAGAGGCTTTTTCCTGGGTTCAATACATAATGACCGAGGCCAACTTTGGTTGGTTAATCCGATCAGTTCATCGATGGTCAGCAAGTATGATGGTTCTAATGATGATCCTACATGTATTTCGTGTGTATCTCACAGGTGGATTTAAAAAACCCCGCGAATTAACTTGGGTCACAGGTGTGGTTTTGGCTGTTTTGACTGCATCGTTTGGTGTAACGGGTTATTCTTTGCCTTGGGATCAAATTGGTTATTGGGCAGTCAAAATTGTGACAAGTGTACCTGATGCGATTCCGATAATAGGATCACCTCTAGCGGAGTTATTACGTGGAAGTGCTAGTGTGGGCCAATCCACTTTGACTCGTTTTTATAGTTTACATACCTTTGTACTTCCTCTGCTTACTGCCGTATTTATGTTAATGCACTTTCCAATGATACGTAAGCAAGGTATTTCGGGTCCTTTATAGGGAAGGCATATCATAGAGAATTAGAATTCTCGTATATAATATTGGGTAGGTTGTGGTATTTCATTGCTACAAACATGGGTTATTGTAAAATAACACATGTCATTTGGATACTTCTCTTCAACTCCGAAGTATTTTGATATAATACAAATAGTTGAAGTTAATTTTACAAAATAAAAAAAGGCGGATTATGGGAGTGTGTGACTTGAATTATAGATTTGGCCATGCAGATAAAGAATTGGATCTGCCACATTAGAATTCACAACCAAAGGTGTCTCCGCATCCAATCAACACGTAAGTCCCCTACCTAGGAAGGATAGGCTGGTTCACTTGAGGAGAATATTTTCTATGATCATACCCCAACCATGTCATCCATGAAAAGGCTCCGTAAGATCCCATAGAGTAGAAATGGAATAAGTCACGTGACATGATCCAATTCTCTATTTATTACACTTACCTTTTTTTATTATGGTATGGAAATGCATTCATTTTCTTTGCATCGATTGTGATTCGCAATACTATCGGAGTAAAAGAAGGGATCTAAGGAAGAGCATAGGCTAAACTTTTTGATTTTTTTATTAGTAACAAGTAAATACTTTATTTGGGCGTAAGAAACTTGCGATAGTGAGGGGATAAAGACCAACTAATCAAGAGACATGAGACAATCCACAAAGCAATTGATCATGATCAAATTTGTAAGCCCACTTGGATATTGAGCATTTACCCATAAGAATAGGATTATTTTCAATGAGTAGTTGTAGGTGGAACTTCGGAAAGATAATTTGATAAAGCTTTTCTTGCCTAGAGTCATTGAGTAATTATATACCTTATTCTATTATTATTATGGATCTTCCGCGGTCTTATTTCTTTCTTTATTGCTCGAGACGGATGATGATAAATTCTCATGTCCGGTTCCTTTGGGGGATGGATCCTAAAGAGTTCACCTATCCCAATAACAAAGAAACCAGACTTAAATGATCCTGTATTAAGAGCAAAATTAGCTAAAGGGATGGGACATAATTATTACGGCGAACCCGCGTGGCCCAACGATCTTTTATATATTTTTCCAGTAGTAATTCTAGGTACTATTGCATGTAATGTAGGTTTAGCTGTTCTCGAGCCATCAATGATTGGTGAACCCGCGGATCCGTTTGCAACTCCTTTGGAAATATTACCCGAGTGGTACTTCTTTCCCGTGTTTCAAATACTCCGTATGGTACCCAATAAGTTATTGGGCGTTGTCTTAATGGTTTCTGTGCCAACAGGCTTATTGACAGTACCTTTTCTAGAGAATGTCAACAAATTCCAAAATCCATTTCGTTGCCCGGTAGCTACGACCGTTTTTTTAATCGGTACTGCAGTAGCTCTTTGGTTAGGTATTGGAGCAACATTACCCATTGATAAATCCTTAACTTTAGGCCTTTTTTAGGTATTTTTCAGGTTGATTCATTCAACCGTGAAGTACCGTGCATAGGTATCTAGGAAATAGTTACTTCGAAGTGAATTTTCCCTAGATACCTAAAATACATTTTATTATGATCCATTTCACGAAAATATAGATTCTCCTGAAGATGCAAACTTGTTTTTTTCTTTTTATCCTAACTCGAAAAAGAAGAAGAGCCAAAAATTGCAATGGATTTAAAACGAGAGCTTATTCTTAAGTAAATCAACTGGGAGATGCTTCTCTAGAGTGTCCCATATCTGTTTTCCATCTTCCATACGAAAACTGTCAATTCTCATAAGATCTTCTTCAGTCTTACTCAAAAGGTCCAATAGTGTATGTATATTGGCCCTTTTGAGATAATTATACGTTCTAGAAGGCAATTCTAATTGATCAATAAAAATAAAATTCAATGGAATTCCTTTTTTGTTTTTCTTTCGATTAGTCAATCTTTTTTGACTCTATCCATATTCATACAGAATTCTTCCTGAACTAATGCCCAATTCTTTCCATTTATTAATAGAATTCCTATAACGAGTGTTTTATTCCAAGATTAAGTTAGTACTTAACAAAGAACAATTTTAATTATATTATAAAGGATGAGATCAATTCGGAAGCGCTCTTATTCTAGCAGACAGAATTTCTTTGGTCTAATTTAGGGCTTTCCAATCGATTTTATTTTGCCTAGAAAATAATTCTATCCACGCCCCAGAGGCTCATACCGAAAGGAAACAGCCCTTCCCTTTTTCTGATCATAGAGAAGCCGTATGAAGCTAAGGTTTCATGTACGGTTTTGGAATAGCGGTGGGAACTGTGATGTTATCATCGACTATGATTATCTAACAGTTCAAGTACAGTTGATATAGTTGAAGCACAGTCCAAATATGGTTTTTTTGGGTGGAATATTTGGCGCCAGCCTATAGGTTTTCTGGTTTTTCTAATTTCTTCTTTGGCAGAATGTGAAAGATTACCCTTTGATTTACCAGAAGCAGAAGAAGAATTAGTAGCAGGTTATCAAACCAAATATTCCGGTATAAAATATGGTTTATTTTATCTTGTTTCTTACCTAAATTTATTAGTTTCCTCTTTATCTCTACTTAGGCGGGTGGGATTTATCTATTCCCTATATATCCTTTTTTGATTTTTTCCAAATGAATAAAGCAGTTGGGATTTTAGAAATGACAATGGGTATCTTTATTACATTAACTAAAGCTTATTTATTTCTCTTCATTTCTATCACAATAAGATGGACTTTACCCAGGATGAGAATCGATCAGTTATTAAATCTTGGATGGAAATTTCTTTTACCTATTTCCCTGGGTAATCTCTTATTAACAATCTCTTCCCAACTTGTTTCACTCTAAATAAGATAATAGAATAACAGTAAGAATATTTTCAACACAAAAGCTCTCTCAAACAAGAGAAAGAAACATACCTTTTTCATAGATATTTAGAATATGTTCCCTATGGTAACTGGGTTCATGAGTTATGGCCAACAAACAATACGTGCTACAAGGTACATTGGTCAAAGTTTCATAACTACCTTATCCCACACAAATCGTTTACCCATAACGATTCACTACCCTTACGAAAAATCAATTACACCGGAGCGTTTTCGGGGACGAATCCACTTTGAATTTGATAAATGTATTGCTTGTGAAGTTTGTGTTCGCGTATGTCCGATAGATCTCCCCATTGTGGATTGGAGATTTGAAAAGGCTGTTAAAAGGAAACAATTGCTTAATTATAGTATTGATTTCGGAGTTTGTATATTTTGTGGTAATTGTGTTGAGTACTGTCCAACAAGCTGTTTATCAATGACGGAAGAATATGAACTATCTACTTATGATCGGCATGAATTGAATTATAATCAAATTGCTTTAAGCCGGTTACCAATCTCCATAATGGGGGATTACACAATTCAAACAATTCGAAATTCGGCTGAAAGTCAAATAGACGAAGATTTATCTTCAAATTCAAGAACGATTACTGATTACTAAACTAGGATTTTTTCTTTTTTGTTATAAAAATCGAACAATTCTTTACTAACTATAAAGAAAAGCTAATAACTACCGCTTATTTTATTGCAAATTATTTCTTATTTTAAATCATACTAGATTTTCGTGATAGAATTTCTAACTATACAGCTTATACACAAAAAAATATCCTAATCCCTTTTTCCTCCCTTGAATCCTTTAGTTTTAGTCAATTCATGAAAAAATTTATACTATTAATTTATTTTTATCCATAATGGATTTACCCGGACCAATACACGAGATTCTTGTGCTATTTTTGGGATTTGTTCTTCTACTAGGGGGTCTAGGACTAGTATTACTTACCAACCCCATTTATTCTGCCTTTTCGCTGGGATTAGTTCTTGTTTGTATATCCTTATTCTATTTTTTATTGAATTCCTACTTTGTAGCTGTCGCACAACTTCTTATTTATGTAGGAGCCATAAATGTCTTGATCATATTCGCTGTAATGTTCGTAAATGGTTCAGAATGGTCTAAAGATAAGAATTATTGGACTATTGGAGATGGGTTCACTTCACTCGTTTGTATAACTATTGTTTTTTCACGAATGACTACTATCCCAGATACATCATGGTATGGAATTCTTTGGACTACAAGATCCAACCAAATAGTAGAGCAGGGTCTCATAAATAATGTTCAATAAATTGGGATTCATTTAGCAACCGATTTTTATCTTCCGTTTGAACTCATTTCCATAATTCTTCTAGTTTCTTTAATAGGTGCTATTACTATGGCTCGGCAATAAGAAAACTTAGAAAGAGTAAAAATTATAAGAATTACAAATCTAAAAAAAATAACTAAAGAATCTCAATTTTGATTTAGTAAAATCCATCTACTGCCAACAAATACCTTCTTTTCTCTTTTCTTGTGTAATTGTTTTATTGTAATTAATTGAATCGATTCAATTCTTGTCCTCATATTGAAATGAATCGAGATTGATAAGGAGTTCGTTAATGATGTTTGAGCATGTACTTTTTTTGAGTGTCTATTTATTTTCGATTGGTATCTATGGATTGATCACAAGCCGAAACATGGTTAGAGCTCTAATATGTCTTGAACTTATACTGAATCTCGTAACATTTTCTGATCTATTTGATAGTCGCCAATTAAAAGGAGACATTTTCGCAATTTTTGTTATAGCCCTTGCGGCTGCTGAAGCCGCTATTGGACTATCCATTCTTTCTTCCATCCATCGTAATAGGAAATCAACTTGTATCAATCAATCTAATTTCTTGAATAATTAGACATAGAATACTCTAAACAAAGGAGTACATATAATAATAATCTCTAATATGTAAGATGAATAGAAATCGAATACGATTTTCTTATTATTATTTGAGAATATCCTTTTTTTAGTAGGTTATTGCATAGTATTCTTTTTTACTTAAATGAATTTTTCTAATTCATTGATATTGCAATTTGAATATTGCAATAATTTATATTGAAAAGACGGTAGCCAATTTATTGGCGAATTCTAAATTCGTATAATTATGATTGTTGAAGTCCAAAATTTAAGTCTCTTGGCTCTTTTCACGCTTTCTCACAAACAGATTAAAAAATAGATTTTTTTTTGAAGTTTGGACAAACCATTGCTTCGTCTGGTGTCTACAATACATATGACTCATACAGTACTAATTTACCAGATCGGAAAAAATTTATGTTGAAAAGAAAAATTTATAGATCCAATGTCACATTCTGTAAAAATTTATGATACATGTATAGGATGCACTCAATGTGTACGAGCTTGTCCAACAGATGTATTAGAAATGATACCCTGGGATGGATGTAAAGCCAAGCAAATTGCTTCCGCGCCAAGAACCGAAGATTGTGTGGGTTGCAAGAGATGCGAATCCGCCTGTTCGACAGATTTTTTAAGCGTCCGCGTTTATTTAGGGCCTGAAACAACCCGTAGCATGGCTCTATCTTATTGATACGTTACAAAAAACTCCACTTGAATCGTCTGATTCCTCTTTACCGAAGAAGCCTGTGCTCGAAATAATCGAGCACGGGCTTTTGTGGGCAAAACGTATCTTATCTTTATCACTTTATCATGAGTTATTTTCCTTGGTTAACAATACTTATAGTTTTGCCGATATTTGCAGGTTCATTAATTTTCTTTTTACCTCATAGGGGAAACAAAATCGTTAGGTGGTATACTATATCATTTGTTTATTAGAAATCGAATTCTTCATGACATGAAGAAATTTTTACCCTTTTCAATCCTTTTTTAGTATCGGAAGGAAAAAGAACGAAATGCTGGATTGGGCTGAACCTCAGAGTCATGAAATTTTTTGGTAAATCCCATTTTGGAAAACGGAAATTCAATTAAAAGCGATATCCAAAGAAATCAGAGCATAGAAAAAGGCCCGGCTGACTAATTAAATGAAAGGATTTCGAAACAAAATCTTTGCTAATTCGACAAGGATTGTATTCTTTAATTATTTCTCTATTTTTATTACTTAATTTAAGAATTTCAAAAAAATTATATTCTAATGGATTTTATTCTTCTTCTTCGGATTCAAAATAGAAGAATAAAAGAATAAATAAGTAGAAGAATTAAGTTAAGTCAATCCAACCAAAAAGAAAAGGAGGTTCATGGCCAAGGGGAAAGATGTTAGAATCAGAGTTATTTTGGAATGCATCAGTTGTGTTCGAAAAGGTGCCAATGAGGAATCGACGGGAATTTCTAGATATAGTACTGAAAAGAATCGCCACAATACACCCAGACAATTAGAATTCAATTTTTTTTGTCGTTATTGTCGCAAGCACACGACTCATCACGAAATAAAGAAATAGGAAGATCGTGTGTTCGATCTTTCCAAAGAACAGAAAGAGTAAGAACTTCCTATTTTATTTAATATATAAATAAAACATAGATACAATACAAAATAAAAATCAACTCATATTATTTTAGGTAGATATTATTTCATATGTCTAGAGGGTATTCATATACTATAATATGAATCAAATAAGATTAAGAATATGAGTCAAATAAGATTAAGATATGGATTAAAGAAAGACTACTTCTTCTCGATCCTAAATTAATAAAATAAAGAAATGAAGTTTCTTTTATTAATTTTAAAATTTTAAATAAGGAATAAATCATGTATACATCTAAACAACCTTTTCTTAAATCTAAGCAACCCTTTCGTAAATCCAAGCAAACTTTTAATAAATCCAAGCAACCCTTTTGTAAATCCAAGCAAACTTTTCGTAAATCCAAACAACCTTTTCGTAGGCGTCCTCGGATTGGCCCGGGAGATCGAATTGATTATAGAAACATGAGTTTGATTAATCGATTTATTAGTGAACAGGGAAAAATATTATCGAGACGAATAAATCGATTAACCTTGAAACAACAACGATTAATTACTCTTGCTATAAAACAAGCGCGTATTTTATCTTTCTTACCATTTCGTAACTATGAGAACGAAAAGCAATTTCAAGCCCAGTCAATTTCAATAATTACAGGTTCTAGACCCAGAAAAAATAGACATATTCCTCAATTAACGCAAAAGTACAGTTCCAATCGAAACGTAAGAAACTATAACCAAAATTTAAGAAACAACAATCGGAACTTAAGTTCCGATTGTTGATGTTTTATTCGAAAGGGCCAGGCCTATATATATTATAAAGAAAGTAATCCAGCTCGTTGATTCCTACCACTTAATCTTAAATTATTGTGTCTTCCCGGAGTCCCCTCTCCGGGAATTCGGTTTTTATTATTCCAGTATATTACTTTATTTATCCTTTTAATTGATGATCTTGATTTTCTTGGAAATCGTGTAAAGGTTATTTGGATTTGATACAGCGACTTGTGCAAGCATTTTACGGTTAAGAATCAATTTCTTCTTATATAGGTTGTGTATTAATTTACTATAACTATCGAATACTTTAAATATCCGCGTTGCTGCGTTTATCCGAGTGATCCACAAACGGCGAAAATCCCTCTTTTGCCTACCTCTATCTCGATGAGAGGAAACAAAAGCTCTTTTTACCTGTTGGGTAATCATTCGATTAAGTCTTAAATGAGCCCCTCTAAAATTTGAGGCAAATGAACGCATTTTTGTTCGTCGTCTCCGGGCTATATATCCTCGCGGAACTCTGGTCATTGAATCAAATTAACCTTAATGAATAACTAATGATTTCTCTTCTTTTAGCCATCCTTTTCCCCATTAATAACAAAACGAATTATTCCGATATATAAAATATTAATTCCAATGGCTTTTGCTTTAGTAACCTTCCCAACCACGATTTTTTTTCTACTCCCTTCAGTTATTTCTATGCGAAATAACAAATTAATTCTAATGATACTAAAAAAATAGTGGGTTCCATCGTTTCTATGGTTCCCTTTTAAATGGCGAGGCCCTCTCTATACACCGGAGCCCCTTCTTTTATCAAAAGGTATTGTGAACTTGTATAGTTCACATTCTTTGGCTCTACCTATCCATTATAGAGTAAATAGCTCTTTTCACAATAAGAGTTATCCATACAGTGATGGCATTTAATTATGAAAGTTAGCTAAGTAGCTGACCCTGTTAGTCCGTTCTTTTAAGATAAAGGAACATAAGCCTTTTTCTTTTTATTACTTTTTCCTCCGCTAATGGATAACTATTTGCTACCAATGGAGGAATTGCTTCTTATTTCCAATTTAGATAACTGGATTTGCACCAAAGGAAACCACAAATTCCATATATCATAGAAATCTAGGATAGAGAAGCTATATCCTATTCATCGGTACCAATCATGGCTACTTCAATTTTTTTTATTTTTTTGAAGTCATGATCTGAACGAGTCGCACATACACCCTAGCACATGTTCCTCGACGCTAAGGACATCCTTTAAGCGCGGCTGTTTTTCTAGCAGTTCGTATTGGCTGTCTTGCGTTTCTAATAAGTTGTTTAACCGTTGGCATGTTGTATGTATATAGAAAAAAGTGGATTGGTTTAGATCCATCTTAACCTGATGATTGATCATCATGAAGTCTTTCTATTTTCTATTAAATCGAAGAAAACCCGAATTTAGGTGTGAAATAACTTTACAAGAAATCCGGGCACTACCAATCCTTAAACATTTCTGGAAACCACACTGGATCAGTATCGCAGTGCTCGTGAATCATTTCATCCCCTACAATATCGACAAGCCCATAAGCTTTGGCTTCGTCTGCTGACATAAAAACATCCCTTTCCATGTCTTCGGATACAACCCAAAAAGGCTTGCCTGTTCTTAGTGCATAAACCCTTGTGATCATTTCGCGAACTTTGTGTAACTCTTCCACTTCTAGTAAAAATTCTGGTGTCCTTGCTCGATAATAAGCACTAGCAGGTTGGTGAAGCATAATCCTCGCGTGAGGGAATGCTATACACTTGGTGGGTTCTCCTCCAAGCAGAATGAAGGACGCCATGGACGCAGCTATTCCGAGGCATATTGTATATATATCCGGTGTCACCGTTTGCATCGTATCAAAAATAGCCATTCCTGAGATTAGCCATCCGCCTGGGGAGTTTATAAACAAAAAAATATCACTAATTCCATCTTCTATACTGAGATATACCATGAGACCTGTAATATGATTCGTGATCTCGCAACGAATCTCTTGACCTAAAAAAAGTGTCCTTTCTCGATACATAACATTGTATAAGTCAACCCAAGTCGCTTCTTCATCTCCGGGAATCTGGTAAGGTACTTTTGGAACACCAATGGGCATATTAGATTAATATTATTAAATTTAAGTAAGAAAACTATACTTTAATATGGAAACGTAAGAATGGAAGAGAAAGAAAGAATCTCCGATTTATTGTCTTCATTTTTATTCTTATTCTATATGAATACTATATATTCTATTAATATGTAGATTGAAATAATACATAGATTGAAAGGTTATACATATAAAGAAGATAACACAGATTGAATAAAGAAAAAAGGAATCGGTGATTCGAATCATAACCAAAGAGGGGTAGGGATCTATTCTTGGTTTTTTCCAAATCGGCCAAGTTACCCATTGCATATTGGGACTTATCGAGTATAGAATAGATCTGCTTCTTTTTCGTATTATAAACAGAATTAGCTTCTTTTTTTTAATGGAATGAAATAAATATTCATGCTTTCTGACACAGAATCCCATAGAAGGGTTAGGTCCATAGGATATGGATAGTCTTTTACAATGCGATAAAATAAAGCGACATCGTGTCTATTTTTCTTTGCTAAAGAGGTATTTCCATGGGTTTGCCTTGGTATCGTGTTCATACTGTCGTATTGAATGATCCGGGTCGATTGCTTGCGGTGCATATAATGCACACAGCTCTAGTTTCTGGTTGGGCTGGCTCGATGGCTTTATACGAATTAGCGGTTTTTGATCCCTCTGATCCTGTTCTGGATCCAATGTGGAGACAAGGTATGTTCGTCATTCCCTTCATGACTCGTTTAGGAATAACAGATTCGTGGGGTGGTTGGAGTATTTCAGGAGGAACTGTAACAAATCCGGGTATTTGGAGTTATGAAGGTGTGGCAGGTACGCATATTGTGTTTTCTGGCTTGTGTTTCTTGGCAGCTATCTGGCATTGGGTATATTGGGACCTAGCAATATTCTCTGATGATCGGACAGGAAAACCCTCTTTAGATTTGCCCAAGATCTTTGGAATTCATTTATTTCTTGCAGGGGTGGCTTGCTTTGGCTTTGGGGCATTTCATGTAACGGGTTTGTATGGTCCTGGGATATGGGTGTCCGATCCTTATGGACTAACTGGAAAAGTACAAGCTGTAAATCCGGCGTGGGGTGCAGAAGGTTTTGATCCTTTTGTTCCGGGGGGAACAGCTTCTCATCATATTGCTGCGGGTACATTGGGTATATTAGCGGGCCTATTCCATCTTAGTGTCCGTCCCCCTCAACGTCTATACAAAGGATTACGTATGGGCAATATTGAAACTGTACTTTCCAGTAGTATTGCTGCTGTTTTTTTTGCAGCTTTCGTAGTTGCTGGAACTATGTGGTATGGGTCAGCAACCACCCCAATCGAATTATTTGGGCCTACTCGTTATCAGTGAGATCAGGGATACTTTCAGCAAGAAATATATCGAAGAGTTAGCAATGGTTTATCCGAAAATCTTAGTTTATCAGAAGCTTGGTCTAAAATTCCCGAAAAATTAGCCTTTTATGATTATATTGGTAATAATCTAGCAAAAGGGGGATTATTCAGAGCAGGCTCAATGGACAATGGGGATGGAATAGCTGTTGGATGGTTAGGACATCCCGTCTTTAGAGATAAAGAAGGACGCGAGCTTTTTGTACGCCGTATGCCTACTTTTTTTGAAACATTTCCGGTTGTTTTGGTAGATGAAGAGGGAATTGTGAGTGCGGACGTTCCTTTTAGAAGAGCAGAATCCAAATATAGTGTTGAACAAGTAGGCGTAACAGTAGAGTTCTATGGTGGCGAACTTAATGGAGTAAGTTATTCTGATCCTGCTACTGTAAAAAAATATGCGAGGCGTTCTCAATTAGGGGAAATTTTTGAATTAGATCGGGCTACTTTGAAATCGGATGGTGTTTTTCGCAGCAGTCCAAGGGGTTGGTTCACTTTTGGTCATGCTACCTTTGCTTTGCTCTTCTTTTTCGGACACATTTGGCATGGCGCTAGAACCTTGTTCCGAGATATTTTTGCTGGTATTGATCCAGATTTGGATGCTCAAGTGGAGTTTGGAACATTCCAAAAAGTTGGAGATCCTACTACAAGGAAACAGGCAGTCTGATACACATTGTTATGGTATCTTTCATTTCACCTTTCTTTTTTGATTTGGCATGGGAAACATCTCCCATCCTTTCTTTTACTTTTTTTCTTTGTTTATATGGTTTTCTTTCTTTATATGGGAAATTATCCCAAATGACAAATGAATAGGTGTGGAAGTTATAATTGTAAATAAACCACGATCGAATCTATGGAAGCATTGGTTTATACGTTCCTTTTAGTTTCGACTTTAGGGATAATTTTTTTCGCTATCTTCTTCCGAGAACCGCCTAAGGTTCCAACTAAAAGAGTAAAATAATTTTATGGAAGTAAGAAGTCTACCCATCTGGTAGACTTCTTACTTCCATTAGTCCCCGTGTTCTTCGAATGGATCTCTTAATTGTTGAGAGGGTTGCCCAAACGCGGTATATAAGGCATACCCAGTAAAGCTTACAAGTAAACCAGATATGGAGATGGCGACTAAAGTTGTTGTTTCCATTTTTATAGAATTTAAAGATTACAATGGATCTACAAAAAGATCGTGTATTTACAACTACAACGGAATAGTATACAAAGTCAACACCAACGATTAAATCGAATTTATGGCTACGCAAATGAAGCGACCGCCCCCGTATACGGGTTCGATCTTTGTGCTTTAGTGCTAGTCCCTGGATCGACTCACTAGCACACACAGTTTCAAGATGTAATATCATAGAACAAAGGTCTCAATATTACAACGAATCATCCAGAATTTAAAAGGTACTTACAACTCGCATAACCTCACGGGTTAGCTGGAAAGAAAACAATTGTTTAGCAGCGGAAAGCGAAAGATACAAGGGCACATCAACACCACGGTGAGAGCGTGTTGGAATGTAGGCCCGTAACCCAAACAAGTAGAACGTACATCTTACTCGTCGTCGGAGCTTCCTGCATCATTAAACGATGCAGCCACTAGGGTCAATACATTCAATGTATTGGCAAGATTCACTAGGAGTTATATCAGAACCTACCAAGTATATGCAGTATTTGGCAAGGTGGAGTTCAGGCTGTTTGCGTGGAAGCAGAACATAAATTACCCGACTACAAAGGAATGTTATAATAATGTTAACTAATAGACACGGGGTAGACACACCCATGCTCCTATTAACCTAGAGTACATTGAAGTGGATTCTTCAAGTGCTCCTACCCTGTTCAAACCATTCATTTTATTTAAGAAATTGGAATGAGTGAGACTTTCCTTACAGCTCCACATCTAGTTGCTCAAATTGTCCGTTGCCGGGGACACGGCTAAGTACTTAGTTTTGACGCTCTCGAGAGTTTGTACACATTCCCCACAAGAAACCGACGTGTTAATCCCTTGCTGTCCTCAGGGTAGAGTAGCAACGGCATCGATTACGAGATTTTCAGAGGTAATTCCCTAAACCACGAGAGAATCACGCTCCCCCTACACGGCTACCTCAGTACAATTCTTCGGGTTTAGGTTCATACAACTTACTCTTGTCTCGCCAGAGCCCATATAGCATTGTGGTTGTACTAGAAGCTTCTAAATAGGAAACTAGTCCAGTCTCAGTTACCCCAGGTGGCATTCCACATTTGCAACGTAGGCGCTCCCCGAATCCACGGGAGAGACGTCCATGGACGATCCATTCCTGAATCCACAGGAACTCGACTCAGAGGGACCCATAGAAATGGACCTGACGCCGCTAATCCTCAAAATTCTCAAAGCAGCCCACCCAGGATGGTTCATTGAATTAGTTGTTTTGCCTTACATCTAACAAAAACATTTCATATAGCCAAAGGCATATCAATATCATAATGTAGTTATTTCCCCGACGATACTACCATAGCCTAGCATTCAACTAAAAACGATGGCAATTTGGTGGCAAGGTAATGGCGAGGGTAAACTATACTACCTGGGATTTATAGCTAGCATAGAGGTACGAGTAATAGTCCTATCAATGCATCTCTACCAACAACACTAATGCATAAGTATTTTAAAACAACAATAATAATGGGATATGATCAAAGTGAACTTGCCTTGTCCAAGGTTGTGATAGTTCTCGCACTCTTCGCAACAACAAGGAATACACTCCACACAATCTAAAAATAAAATAAACATGCACACAATAAACACAACACTCAATACAAAATCATGCCATGATGCATATGCTATGATGATGCACAACAAAGGTTACTTCTAAAGTAAAAAGTTTTGTTTCTGTTTTGAAAAGTTTTTCAAATGATTTGGACAGATTATACAACATCAAAGAGGTAATTAATATGCATGATACATGGATAGGGTTTAAAACAAAAGATTGTGCGGCTTTTGCAACATAGAGCAATATTTAACTTGCATGCCATGATTATACACAAAATAATTTCTTTTCTGGTCCTAATGGATAAAGAACAAGTTTAAATAATTTTACAGCAAGATAACATGTTCAAAACTATTTTGAAAAAATTCATTTGAAATTTAAACCATATTCAAGCATTCTGTAAATAGCTTCTGTCTAAGTTGTTTAAAACTGAAATTAAACAGTGCCAAAATATTCTACACGTTGTGACGATTCCAGAAAGGTGCGGAACACAATTTTTGGACAAACGGTTTGGAAGATATGAGGCTTTGAAGTTACAGGGGTTTTTCTGCAAATATGCATTATCTACTACGGCCGAAAATAAAATAAAATAAAAAGCACTGCCACGTAGCATGGCGGGGTTGGCCCGGGGCTAGGGTTCCGGCCGGCGGCAGGCGGCGCGGGCAGGCGGCCGGAGCGGGCGGCCGGAGGCGGAGCGGGGCGCGCGCGGGGCGGGCGGGCGGCTGGGGCGGCGCGCGCGGGGCGGGCGGGCGGTGCGGGGCGCGGGAGCACGCGGACGGCGCGGGGGTAGCGCGGGCAGGCAGAAGGCGGAGCGGGGCAGCGTGGGCGGGTCGCGCAGGCAGGCGGCGCACGGGCGCGGGAGCTCGGGCGGCTTGGGGCGCGCAGGCGGCCGGAGGCGGGGAAGACGGGCGGTGAACGGCGGTGCGCGGACGGCGTCCAACCTCGAAACCGAGCGCGTCACCGGATGTGCTAGGGAGAGGGGAGAACGGGAGGGTGGCCGGGGATGGGAGAAACTCACCGGAGCGGCGACAAATTGCGATGAACGGCGGTGGCAGAGAGTAACTCCGGCGAGAAATTAATCTCAAACCGAAGCGAAATTGGGCGTGGGGTTTGGGGGAATTGGTAGAGGAGTTCGGGGGCTTCGATATGACGCGCGGGGTTTCGGAGGAGACAGTTGGAGAAGATGACGTGCGGGGTCCACCGGTCAGTGAGGGTGGCCGGCCGGTTCGGGCTGGGCCGGTTCCGTTCGATCCGGCCCGGTCCGGTTCGATCCGGTCCGGTCCGGTTTGACCGGTTCGGTCCGGTTTTTCCTTTTCTTTTATCTATTTCCTGTTTTTGAACCTCAAAATTGATTCGGAGCTCCAAATCACTCCAAATAAAATGCAACAAAATTTGTAAAATCATATTTTCATATGATCTAACTTTTGGAGCAAGAATTTTCTCAAAATAAAATATTTAAAAATACATTTGCCTATAAAATGGCTTTTAGGACCCTTAGGCTATCGAATCAAATTATTTTTTTCAAAAATACTTTCAAAAGCCAATTTATGGGATAGCTCTATATATATGCATTAAATCCCTTTTTACCACAATACCCTCATGGGTTAAAAATGCAAATACTCAAGAGCAAGATCAAAGCCCAAAATCAAATAAAAGCATTTTTGCAAAAGGGTTTTCTGGGAAAACTTTAGGGTTTTGAAAGTGATCAGATGCAAGGGTGACATGATGCTTATGATATGCAATGCATATGAAGAATTTTAAAAATTGGGATGTTACAGCAAACCGTTGAAGATAGTTCTAAACCTAAACCAAGACGAACTGGTGCAGGTAGTTTATTGAAACCCTTGAATTCGGAATATGGGAAAGTAGCTCCAGGTTGGGGGACTACTCCTTTTATGGGGGTCGCAATGGCTTTATTCGCGATATTCCTATCTATCATTTTAGAAATTTATAATTCTTCTGTTTTATTGGACGGAATTTTAACCTATTAGGTTTCTACTAACTAAAAGTACGAAGTCGTAGTTTTTCCATCCAAAAAAAGCCTTTCTAGTTTAAGCTCTACATTTCTAGACATTCTGGTAGTTCGACTGCGGAATTTTTTTGTTTCGGTATCTCTGGAATATGAGTGTGTGACTTGTTAAAATTGATCCTATTGATAATACATAGAAAGGGCCTGTTATCTCTATCAATATGATTCTAATTCGTCAGATATTATTTATTCTAGTATCTGGAACACGAAATAGATAGAGTGGATCAAAAAAAAATGGAACTATGATTCATACCCACTATTCAGACCTCGCAACCAGACTGAAAAAATTGAAGTAGTTCTTAATAAAAAGAAAAGAAATTTTCTTCCTTCCAATTTTGTTTGCCCAAAAGACAACTTTATTTTCTCTCCATTTTGTCGAGTCATTACACGGATTCCATAAATGATTATCAAGTGGTTCTTATTCGAAGAACCCTTGCCTTTTGTTTAGCTTGAGACTCAATCATCGTGGCTCTAGTATGAATCTAAGGTTTAAATTGAACTGATTCATAGGATCGCAACAAGATAATTTCTATCAGAAAACTACTAGAATTTTGGCTTTCTTTATTTACTAGTAAATAAAGAGTAAATCCGCATTACACACAAAAAAATAAATCAAAAATAGGGAAGAGAAAAGTCAAGAGGCCTCTAATGACCAATATAAGGGAAAGGAAGAAAGACAGATGAACCAACTTGAGATTTTTTGGCATTAGCATTACAAAGAGGATATTCCGGATTTTTCTTATTTCATATCTTCAAGGCAAATCGACCCAATCCAGTGGCTGATGAAGTTTTGAACCTTTTTTCTAATATTCGTTGAAAATTTGTGTGTTTCTGCTTGAGCCGTACGAGATGAAATTTTCATATACGGTTCTTAGAGGGGGACTTAGGTTAGTTACCTATCTCAATAAAGTATATGATTGGTTTGAGGAACGTCTTGAGATTCAGGCAATTGCAGATGATATAACTAGTAAATATGTTCCTCCTCATGTCAACATATTTTATTGTTTAGGGGGAATTACACTTACTTGCTTTCTAGTACAAGTCGCTACCGGTTTTGCTATCAGGTATAATTCCCCCCAGAACTACGTTTTCTTTCAGGCCTTTCAACCAATCAATACGACCTCGTAGGGCAGCTTTTGCTAAAACCCGAGTAGTTTCTTGAAAACTTGCTTCGATATGAAACTTTGGGTATTAAGGGAAGCTCTTGTTATTCCCAATAAAATTGCTCGATAATAGATCGATTCATCCAAAGCTCGTCCTGCTCGTTCCGCTCGTAATAGTCCAATTAATTCCCCAGGTGAAAAAACATTAGACATTCCATCTTCGGAAACCCGCACTTTTGATGTTACTTGGCGTATAATAATCTCTATATGTCTATTATGGATCTGTACCCCTTGGGATCGATAAACCTTTTGGATTTTATTAACCAAAGAGATACGACTTTGGGCTATGGTTAGCTCAGCTCCAATCAAGAATCCCCAAGGGACACCAAGAATTCTTGGTATACGCTCATTCCAATCCTCAATTCTCCTTTCCAGATTCGGAGATAATGAATCGATTGAACGCGCTTCAAAGATTTGTTCCACTTTTGGAAGACCTTGCGTTATGTCACTCGATCTCGATTTTTCATATATAAACGTAACTAACCTATCTCCCTTGTAAAGGATTTCTCCATAATGACCATTAACAGTTGCCCCTGTAGTGGCCAAATAAGGTTTAGCTTCTCTTATAATAAAGGAATCCATATTAACAATGAAAATTTGACCTGATTTTTTTATGTGCGATTTAAATAAACATACATTTTCACAAATAAATTGTCCAAGGTGAATTATTGCCAATGTGTTCTCCCAAGAATCATGATGGGCAAAGTGATAATTCAAAAAGAATGTATCCAACAGGAGATTACTATCGAAATTACAAATCCTTTGATTTTCATCTATTAAAGAATACTTAAGTCCTTGAAGTACTTGGAAGGTTTGTTGTAAATTGTCAAGCAACAAATATTTTTTTAACCGGCTCTGATTATGCGTTAGTAAATAGTAAGATGAAGGAAAATTCAATATACTAGGTACAATAGCCCCTAGGGGCCCGAAAATATCTCCAATAGGAATTTTAGGATTCGATTCTTTTATTGCATTGGGATGTTTTGAATTCTTGAATAAACCAATTCGAAAACAGTTGGATGCTGACAAAATCATCAAAGATTGGTAGTCTTTATTTCGATTCAACAAGGTGCCAATAGTTTCTTGATATTGGCTAAGTGATTCAATCTTTGCCTTAGAATAAAAGGAATTTTTATTGGTGCGATCTAACCCATTAGGGGGGATCGGCCCTACACTTGTCCTATCATACCTTTTTCGTGTATATGAAATAGTGGACTTGACTAACTCAATTCTTAGGAAATGGCGAATAAGATCATTCGCTCTTACCCTGACAAGGGAAGCACCAGCCTTGAAGCGATCCCCCTTCACCAAGGGTTCGATCTCTGTGCTTACTGTGCTAGTCCCTGGATCGACTCGCTAGCACACACAGTTTCACGATGTAATATCAAGATACAAAGGTCAAAAGTATATTACATCGCATTGATCCAGAATTTAGTAGTAACTTACATATTGCATAACCTCATGGGTTATCTCAAAAGAAAATAAAATCTTGCAGCCCCATAACAACTCCACGGTCGAAACATGTTGGAATGTAAACTCGCAACCCTAACAATTCGTACCTCACTCTTCACCTGGTTCACCTGCAACATTTAAACGTTGCAGCCACTAGGGGGTCAATACATTGAATGTATTGGCAAGTTCACCAAAGGGTTATAACAGAACCTATCAAGTGCATGCAATATTTGGCAAGGTGGGGTTTTGGCTATTTGCATAAAAGCATCATTGTTCAATCATATCATTTTTTAAACAAATAGTTTTAATTCTATTGGACACGGGGTAGAAACACCCATGCTCCTATTAACCTAGGCACATTGAGTAGAAACATCAATGCTCCTACCCAGTTCAAACCATTCATTTTATTAGGAAATTGGAATGAGTGAGACCTTCCTTACAGCTCCAATATCTAGTTGCTCATAATTGTCCGTAACCGGGGACACGGCTAAGTACTTAGTTTGACACTCTCGAGAGGTGGTACACTTTACCCACAAGAAATCGACGTGTTAATCCCTTGCTGTCCTCAGGGTAGAGTAGCAACGGCATCGATTACAGGAATTTTCAGAACATATTCCCCCAAACCACCTGAGGGACGCGTTCCAACCTACACTGCTACATACCGATGTCACCTCGGATCCAGGTTCATATTTCTTACATCCATCCTGGCAGAGCCCATAATACCATGTGGTTCTACTGGAAGTTACTAAACAGGAAACTAGTCCAGTCTCTGGTTATCCCGGGTGGCATCCCACATTGTGACGCAGGCGCTCCCCGAATCGCACGGGGAGACGACCATGGACGCTCCCGAATCACACGGAGAGACGACTCAGCGGGCCCCATAGAAATGGACCTAACATCACGACATCCAAAAACTCAAAGCAGCCCACCCAGGACGATTCATTGAATTACTTGTTTTGCCATACACTAGGAAAATCATATTGTAATTCAATAGTACCATATTTGTAATAATACCACCCTCGTATATTATCATAGCATAGCATTTTACTACTACGATGGCAATTGGTGGTGAGGGTCATGACAAAGGTATCCAATACTAGTAGGACCGATCATAGCTAGCATAGATACAATAATAATCCTAACAATGCAACTAATAAAATCTAGAGCATAATAAAGTAATAGGTGAATGATCAAAGTGAACTTGCCTGATTAGTGTCTTTGTATTCTTCTTCTTTTCGATACTCACAGTTACCGCACTCCGTATAATCTATCGCGAAGAACGAAAAGCAATAATAAATGACTATTCGAGAACTCCAAATCATAACTCCAAATAAAGAACCAAAACAATATACGAAGTTTAAATTAAACAGTACCTAACTACTGTTAGGCTATCCTAGGCATAGATCTAAGAGGTAGGAACAAGGCTTGGGTTCTATCGGAGTTGAAACGGTGAAGTCAATGTTTGCTAACAGATACAATTTTCTAGGGGTCATGGGTTACTGTAAATTAACTTTGGAAGGTGTACAAAGTGGTCCAGAAATTAGAGTTTGGTGTACTCTAGTCACCACAGAAAGAATGAACTGGTTTGGAAATATGGATCAACATGTATGGGCTTTGGAACATTGCTAATCAATAAGATAGTGTTAACAGATACAAAGTTTGGTTGGGCATGGACTAATGTGGCTAAGTCTGGAATTTAAGTCTATATGAACTGTTATAACTTAGATACTTTGGCTGTTTGTCAAATGGTGCTAAATGACAGAACATGAGATGAAAAGTATACTACTGTATAGTATTAAGATTTCACTTGCTAACCCAACAAGTTTCATCCCAAAAGGATCTACAGAGAAATACCTACTGGCTTGCAAAGCTGGCTAGTCTGATTCTGACAGATTAAAGATACTAACTTCTACTGAAAATGTACTGGTGCTAATGGCTTCAAAAGACAAAGTACCAATGGTATAAATTAAACTAGATCTAACAATCTTTGAAAAGACACTGGTTTAACCTAAATAGGTGTTGTGAGTCAAAAGATACAGGCTTAAAAAACAGGCTAATCTATAACAAAATTTCTGTAACTAAAGGCTTAGAATTGGCCAAGTGTGGAAAACTGCTGGAGGTACTATTTTGCAACGACGACGCACTAGTGTGGATGAACTTGGAAAGTTGTTAAAATAGGTCTAGAATTTATATTTGGACTTGATCTTGACATGAAAGAAAGAATCATCTAATTTCAAGTAATGGATCACAAGATATAGGCTCCGGAAGATAGCTAACTGATGTGACAGTGTTAACAGATACGACTTTTGATTGAAGATGCACCTCTGTAGATGAATCTTAAGTTGTGCAAGGTGTACACTAATGTGTAAAAAATGATCTAATTGATGAAAAACAGAAGGTTTGGAACCAAACGGATCAATTGAACAATTTATATGAATTTCGAAAGGTGGCTAATCCAGAAACAGCATACTGTGAATAGCAATTTCCAACGAAGATGCCGTACTGAAGATCATGGAGACGGGGTATAAAATCTAGTCTGGTATAGAGAGGTGGACGTGCTCTAACTACAACAGAAAGATTCGGACAAAAATGATACACTGATCAAAAGATATGGGCTTCCAAACATGGCTAATCAAAACTGCTGCGGCTGAAAAGTTGCTCACCGGAAAAGACACGGAGTTCGCCGGAGTTGAAGAAGGACGGCGATGATGTTGACCTAGGGTTCGGTGGGGCGGTGTAAGACGTTGAGGCGGACACCGTGACGCGGCTTGCACGGTCGTAGCATCTCCGGATGGCGACGGGCGGAGCTCCGGGCGCGGCTTTGGCATGAGGTCGGGGACGACGCGGCCAACGGCATCAAGAGGTCACGAAACCTTGTCAAAAAGGTAGGTAACGGTCACATGAGTCTACCGGTGAAAAGAATCGAAGAACGGAGATTCGGGGTGATCTCACCGGCAACAATTGTGGCGGTGACCGGCGGAGGAAGACGTCGACATAGCCGGCCGTACAGAGGTTTTGAGGCCAAACTTTCTACATGGGAATGGGAGAAGAGAGGCAAAAGCTCAAAGTGACGCGCGTGGAATCCTTTTATAGTGGCCGAGGAGGGAGATCGGGCGTGGATGTCGACGGCCGACATTCGGGGCACCTATTTTGGAAACTGCGATAATTAGAGGAAACTTCAAATTGATTTCCTGAATGGATTCCCGAGATGGTGAGGATTGATGGGGTGGTTTCCTTTTGGAGAGAGACGTGCGGAAAGGAAAGAAATTGAAGGAAGAAAATATGGAAAGAAAGGATTTCTTACGTGCAGAGGAGGAGGAAGCACGAGCTCCTGCCTGGCTGGGGCGTTCGGTGGAGATGGGCCGGCCCAGTTGGGTCGGTACATTCTCTTTTTTTTTTCTTTTTTTTTTAATAACTTTTGATTCCTAACTCCAAATAAGTCCAAATAAATTTCAGAAAATTTGTAAATTCAAATTATCCAAAGTGTGAGCTTTTGGGACTTGAATCTTTTCAAAAATAAAATAAGTAAAAAAATACTTTTGCTTATATAAATGTCATTAGAGCTTTATAAGTAATACCTAAAATAGGTTTTGAAATCTATTATGAAACATTTGTTTCATGAATTAGTTTAAACTCCAATAAACATATTGGGTTGGCATACTTTGCACTAAAATCTTTTTTTAGCTAAATACCCCATTGGGTTGAACTCCAAAGAAGATCTCACAATAATTATACGGTTCAATAAAATTCCTTAATAGCTTTATAACACCAAATCTCAAATCATGTAAACCATCGCAGATGTTTCCAACTATATATATATTTGGGAAGTCACGTTATCCCACTCTCAACGACGGAATAAATGTTGGAATAACATTTGCACACAAGGATGTCACGTTATCCTCTTCTCGAATATTTGATAGTTTCTTCTCGAAAACAAAATGAACACGCCAAAGCAAATATCGAGAGAAACATAGGTGAATCATTATATATGTTTTCCAATCATATACTTGGGAAAGTCACATTATTCCCTCTCTTTATCATTTAGATAAATGTTGGAGAACATTTCTAATCGATTTAAATATTCCAACGATGCTCTCAAATGGTCATGGCATCCAAATTGGAATCTTAGTGTGTTAATAAATCCTTCAGAAAGAAAATAGGATTTACTAGATGCGAATAATAGTTCGGCTAGAATCATAATATGCAAATGATTCCAAATAGAATACTTTGAACTTATGTAAATGTCCCAACCATGTTGTATAATTTGGATAGTCAAATTAATCCACTCTTTTGTTGATTATTCAAACATGGTGTGGAAAAATTTAAATAAGTCCTAAAAATTTCAAATTCTTCGGAAATTCACAACCAAAATATTTTCGAAGCCAATATTTTCATTAAAATAATTATTTTATTTAACATTCCAGAATTGGAAAATTCTGGGATGTTACAAGCCTCCTCTTTTTCTTCTTGTTCCCAATTCACTACTAAGCAAGTTCTAACAAATTGACTAGTTGTTTGATAAATTCTTTGAGTTAACTTGCTATTTTCATGACAAATAAAATTGACAAGTCGAAGTTGGAGATTATCTTCTTCTTGCAAGAGATCCTGTGGGAAAAGTGTTGCTAAATTTATCCCTCCGTCGATTTCATATGCGACTGCAGGGCGAACCGAAACAAAATACTTTTCCTTGCTCTTGATAATTTTTTTCCGTTGAACATAGACCCAATTTTGCCTTTTTTTTTGATTCCTTAGAATCTTTTTTTTGTCTTTCTGGTGGTATCAAACAGCCACCTAATATCTTATCCGCCTCTTCAGGAAAATGAATATCTCCGGAAAATATTTTGAGTTCCGTATGGCTTTTTTTTCTCTTCACTCGGACCAGTCCACCTAGTCGACTTCTTGTATTTTTTGTGAGTTGTGTATCCACCCCAATAATACTATTGTCGCATACCTTTAGGGATGAAGATCTCGGCAAGATATGCAGTTCTTGAAGAATGAAAAAAAACCGATCTACTTCTTTTTGGTATTTTATACTAAATTCTTTTGTTCCTTGATGCTCAATCAAATCCTCCTTTTTGAAGATGGAATCCTCCTCTGGGCTCTCATATTCGTCTTCTGAGTCTTCTTCTGAGTCTTCCTCTAAAGTCCTCCCATATTTGTCCTCTGAGCTTTCACCCAGGCTCTCGTATTCGTCTTCTGAGTCTTCCTCTAGAGTTCCATATTTGTCCTCTCGGGTCCTATATTTGCTCTCTGGGCTCCTATATTCATCTTCTGAATCTTTCTCTAAAGTCCTATATTCGTTCTCTAGATTCCCATATTCGTTCTCTGGCCTCCCATATGCGTCTTCTAGGGTTTCATATTCGTATTCGTCCTGTAGGATCTCATTTTTATATAGGGTTTCATATTCATCTTCTAGGGTCTCATATTTGTCTTCTGAGTATTCCTCTCGAATCCTATATTCGTCTTCTAGGGTCTCATATTTGTCTTCTGAGTATTCCTCTCGAATCCTATATTCGTATTCTAGGGTCCTATATCTAAATTTAACA